>NC_048424.1:4717190-4736300 GCF_013103735.1 Etheostoma cragini | reverse complement strand
GTCATAAAAGTCATAGTATAGAATGTAGAAAAAGTCATAAAAGTCAGTATAGCACGTAGAAAAAAGTCATAGTATACCGAAAAAGGCATAAAAGTCATAGTATAGTATGTCGAAAAAAGTCATAGTATAATATGTAAAATAAATGATAAAGAGTCATAGCATAGTATGTCGAAAAAAGTCATAAGAAAGTCAAAATATAGTAGGTTGAAAATGTGATCAAAAAGTAATAGTAAAGCATGTCGAAAAAAGTGAGAAAAAATGAATAGTAGTGGTATGTTGAAAAAAGTCATAAAAGGTATAGTATGTCAAAAAAGTCATAAAAGTCATATAGTATGGTATGTAGAAAAAAGTCATAAAAGGTATGGAATGTTGAAAAAATTAATAAAAAGTCATAGTATACAGTATATGTTGAAAATAAATGATAAAGAAGTAATTGTACAGGATGTAAAAAAAAAGTCATGAAAAAGTCACAGTGTAAATAAGTCATAGTATAGCATGTTGAAAAAAAATCATAAAAGTCATAGTATAGTACGTCGAAAAAAGTCATAGCATGATATGTTGTGTAAATTGTAAAAAAGTATTCTATAGCATGTCAAAAGGTGATAAAATTAATAGTATGTTATGTTGAAAAAAGTATTAAAAAAGTAAGAATATAATGTGTCAACAAAGTGATAAAAGTCATAGTATAGTATGTAAAAAGATTCATAAAAGAGTCATAGTATAGTATGTCAAAAAGTTATAAAAGTCAGTATAGCATGTAGAAAAAAGTGATAAGAAAGTCATAGTATGCTATGCTGAAAAAATGTCATAAAAGTCATAGTATAGTATGTCGAAAAAAGTCATAGTATAATATGTAAAATAAATGATAAAGAGTCATAGTATAGTATGTAGAAAAAGTCATAAAAGTCAAAGTATAGTAGGTTGAAAATGTGATCAAAAAGTAATAGTATAGCATGTTGTAAAAAAGTAAGAAAAAATGAATAGTAGTGGTATGTTGAAAAAAGTCATAAAAGGTATAGTGTGTCAAAAAAGTCATAAAAGGTATAGTGTGTCAAAAAAAAGTCATAAAAGGTATAGTATGGTATGTAGAAAATAGTCATAAAAGGTATGGAATGTTGAAAAAATGAATAAAAAGTCATGGTATACAGTATATGTTCAAAATAAGTGGTAAAGAAGTAATTGTACAGGATGTCAAAAAACGTCATGAAAAAGTCACAGTGTAAAAAAGTCATAGTATAGCATGTTGAAAAAAAAATCATAAAAGTCATAGTATTGTATTTCGAAAAAGGCATAAAAAAGTCAAAGTATAACATGTTGAAAATAGTCATAGTATAGTATGTTGTGTGATAAAAGTATGTAAAAAAATAAAGTGATAAAAGAGTCATAGTATAGTACGTCGAAAAAAGTCAGCATGGTATGTTGTGTAAATTGTAAAAAAGTTATTCTATAGCATGTCAAAAAAGGGTGATAAAATTAATAGTATATTATGTTGAAAAAAGTAATAAAAAACTAAGTTTATAATGTGTCAACAAAGTGATAAAAGTCACAGTATAGTATGTTAAAAACAGTGATAAAAGAGTCCTACCATGGTATGAAAAAAAAAGTGATAAAAGAGTCATAGTATAGTATGTCGAAAAAAGTCACAGTATGGTATGTTGTGTAAATTGTAAAAAAACTTTTATCATAGCATGTCCAAAAAGGTGATAAAAATAATAGTATATTATTTTGAAAAAAGTCATAAGAAAGTCATTATATAATGTGTCAAAAAAGTGGAAAAAGTCATAGTATAGAATGTTGAAAAAAGTCATAGTATACTATGTGGGAAATGAGTGCTTAAAAAGTCAGTCATGGAATAATATGTCCAAAAAAGTCATAGTACACCGAAAAAACTGATAAAAAAGTCATAGAATCGTATGTAAAAAGAAATATTGAAAAAGTCAGAGTATGTCATAATACAAGTAATAGTATAGTATGGTGAAAAAAGTTTAAAAAAAAATCAAAGTATAGTATGTCAAAAAAGTCAAAAAGTCAGTATAGCATGTAGAAAAAAGTTCTTGTATTGTAACAGCCATAGTAGTATGCTGCAAACGTTCGATGGTTAAACTCTCACCAGACGCTGCTGGAGGGTGCTGAGGTCTTGCTCCACCTGCCTCAGCAGCAGCTTTAGTTTGTTACCCGTCACGTGGAGCTTCTCCTGGGCTTCGTAGCTGTCCTCAGCCACGTCCTCACGCTGTAGCTGAGACCACAGAGCCTGGAGGGAGGCCTGCTGATTCTGTCTGCCCTGCAGCTCCTTCCGCAGATCCTTCAAACCACAAACATGAGAGATGGTGGCGGTGCAGCCTAGCACAAAAGTGTACCTTTGACAAACATGATTATCTGCTTACTGTGAGCGTGCTGCAGTGTTGTTGGAGGGCTCGGACAGGTGTGTCTGGGTCTCGGATGTCCACTGCATAGCGTCTGCTCTCTGCGTGGGCCAGCCACAGCAGCAGAGAATGGAGAGTTTCATTAAACTCCTGTGAGGACAAGGGTTAAGGTAATCAGAATATTTTCTGGTAGACTACATAACACGACATGGCTGAATCTAATTGCTCTGTCTTACCCCTTCAACTTAGTTTGCGCGTTCATGTGAGAGTTAGGGCAATACTCCTTTTGTTTAAGGGGTAGGGCTAAGGTTAAGGGCTACATACCCCTCAAAACCAAGAAAAAATGTGAGCTTTACTTGAAACCGAAGGGTACCCAGAATACACTGTGTGACCGGCAACAATAGCTGCCAAATCAACCAAAGAGTCCCATAAAGTATTTTCGGCTTAAATAATTGGTTTAAAAATGACGACGATCTTGTTTTGTGCTCTGCACAGTCCTGTACATATATATTTGCAACCGTGTTCTCATTTAAAAAGTTTTTTAAAAATGGCTATGCTAACGCTAATCGCTAACGTTACACTGCGGAACAGTCCGCATTTCTCTGCCTTGAATGGACTCCATGCATGTCTACAGTTTTAACCATTAGCAGAGAATTTAGTTTGATATCAGTGCACAAAGATAGTTACGTAAGGTAACTCCAGATTCTTTGAGTTTATACATAAACACACTTGCAGACGGCATCTTAGAAGTTTGTGATCAATACTGTATGGTGACGTAACCAAGTGGTGTCTCATTTCATAGGCATATGTTTTTACCCCTAGCCCTTAGCACTCGGTTTCAAGGGCCAAGGCCTAGGGGTAATACGAGGGGGTAGGAGAAGGGGTAAGACAGAGAAATCAGATTCAGCCTTAACATCTGTACTTATATTACAACTATGGGCATCCCTGTTTGAAAACAACACAATACTTGAGGCTACATTGCATATTAATCCCCGGCTGATCATTTCTTCTCACCTGGCAGCACATCAGTGTCTTCCTCAGACTGTCGTCCCACTGCTGGAGGCCTGTACACGCTCTGCTCCAGTTTTGGTTCATACCAACCAGTCTCTCCTGTAGATCTGGAGCTTCCTGAGCTCGCAGGTTGACGGACAGCATGATGGACTTGTAGCGAGTAAACATCCTCTGCATTTCCTGCAAGACAACATCCATGAATATAAACACAATAAAAAGCTGAATATTTATTATCAGTCCTGTTGTATTTGGTCTTAAAATTCACCTTTAGTGCTTTGGCTCTGGCCACCATGTCCTTAATACCGGCTGCTGGGTCAGACTGCTGGAGGCGCTCTAGCTCCGGGGTCACGTTTTCTAACCAGGAAGTGATGTCGTTGAGGTCAGATGTGAGATTTTGGGGCTCCTGAGAGCTGGCGTGCAGATCACTCCTGGACTGAGCCTGGAGAAGCTCCCAGCGTTCAATCACGCCTGAGAGAGCACAAACATTTACTTATGTAGGAGTTTGTGTTTTTGTCACAACACATTTTTTCTACAGTTCTAGGCATCTAATCTTTTCAACCCAACACATTATTCACAGCGTGTCTCACCTGACTGTTTGTCGGAGGCAGTCAGTCCTGTCAGACCGAGCTCCTCTGGCTGCTCCTCATCATCCAGTATCAGCGAGACTTTTTTAATGTCCTCAATGCTGCCGCTGCACTGAGACATGAGACGCAACTGCAGACACAATAAAGACACAGTTAAACTGACAGCTGGAGCTCCAAACAAGCTGCACACACTGTATGAAGCATCTACTCATATTTCAGTCATTGTATTCTTTCCATATCCGCCCAGTTAAACGGTATTGTCTTTACTTAACGTACATAACCCTGCTTTAGGGGGGTGCTGGTGAGGGTGGGAGGAGCCTCAGTGTGTCCCTCTGAGTCCACCCGGAGTGACCGTGTTTCTGCATCTTCCTGTGATCGCCATAATGGAGACTCGTGTACAACCATGCTTGAAACTGAAAAACAAAGAAAAAGAAGAGTTTAACCACCAATTCAATCTAAAAGTAGAGGTGTTTTAAAATGTAAAACAATTTAAAATTCTGCTGTACAAATAATTGTTTTAGAAGAAATAGTGATTTGCAATATTATAGTCTCTTTCAATCCAACTTAAAAAAGGGAAACATGCAGAATCTGGAAGAAAATTTACATTTATGATCGGTGATGACACTGCCATGTTGTAAAATTTCACTTTCCAATTTACTGAATCCCATAGCCAAGTAAAGATGCCACCCAAGCATAAATCGCCAGCCCCAGGAAATGGTGTACTTGTTGACATATTTCAAATGTGCATGAAGAGATAGAGTTTAGGGCACCAACAGCAGCTGGATACCAGTTCACAACAGTCCTTAATTAAGGCAACAACTTTAAAGACTGTACAAAAATTATAGTAAAGAAAAAAGCAATTTGCAAGAGTGTAGACAGTGGCCAGTGAAGCTGGCTGATCAACGGTCTCATTTAGGATTATTACTGTATATATGGGTCCAGAAATGAGTGGATAGGACTGGAGTGGATGAACAGAAGGATTTATCAAACCACAGCTATGTGAAGAGAATTATCAGAGCAGCACAACAAGCATGTAGTTGAAAAGTGATATATGAGCTGCTGGAAGATGTTTGTTGGAAACTTATTTCACCATGAAGAGCCGTGAGTGGATTTATTAAACAAAAGGTGAAGATGTTCTTTTGCCTACCCAGTGAGGAGGCTAGTAGGGCCTCTGGGGCTTTGACAAAAACCTGCAGGTTCCTAGTCAACTCCACTTCTGGGAGGAGAGAGGGGTCAGACTAGAGGCGTAAAGATGTCTAAGATTGTGTGTGTGTGTGTTTGTGTATGTACACACTAAATTCCACCCTGTTATAAGCCTTCCACAAAAGCACATTTCACAGCAAAGCCACTCCACATTAAAGAGCATCATTATGGACTTTAATGAAACAATAGCGCTAATGCGGATCCATCCACCTTCTGTTGTGTTAGTCGCAATCTGCAGCTGTCAGGAATACATACTGTGTGTACAGACTGTAAGTTTAGCCACAATAATGGCTAGACAGATGGACAGTCCTGCAGAAGAGCTAGAAAGACAGACCTGCACATCCACCCCCATCACTGTTAAGCTTTGCTTACATCTCAGACAGTAACATATGTCCATGTGTTGTCCCCCCCCCCCCTTTTTGGAGTCTGTCAGAGTGGGATGTTGTGAAGGAGGGTGGGTTTGTATGGGAGAGTGTAAATTGGATTGCATTTTGTCTCTCTTTTTTTTGTTTACTTTACCATCTTAAAAATCCCATTAAGTAAAATGTTTAACACATCATTTTGCTTTTACCAGCAAAACTGAATTAATCCTTTGCTAGAGTTACGTAAGGGGTAATAGCCGTCCACTTGTAGTGGATGTGGTCCGTAATGTGTGAAGATGGTGTCTCCGTTTTATGATCTTGTGACATTTCAAACCCTTACAGCAATAAAAACTAGGAGAATAGTGTGTGAACTGTACCATGAATCACTATGTTTTTCTGTAAATCTACCTGATAGTGCGCTGAAGAAAGTTCTGTCATCCTCATCTTCTTGCTCCTCCCCATCATCTTCGTGTGACGATGACCCTCCAACGTCTCCGGTGTGGTCCCATTCCAGCGGCAGAGAGTCCACGCTCACCGGTGTCTCGCGCCCAGAACGCTCCAGCGAAGAGGCCAAGAGGTGGGTGGGTGTTGCCGGGAGGCTACCGTGGCTCCGCCCCAGCCATGGTCGGCTAATCAGCTCGAGGCTTGACTCTAAGAAAAAGGTGGTACCAGAGAGCTCCGGTTCTTCTTTGATCATCTAAGGTGAAGAAATAGCAGGTATTTAGCCAGATGTGAGAACAATAAAGTTCTATTCCACTGAAAGTGCTTTAAATAAACTCTAGGAAGTCTGGGCAAGGAGTCCCTGCTGAAAAAAGCTTTGAATTGTTAATCCCCTATGCTTCATAGCACAGCTCGAGGTCCTCAGGGCAGGGTTGTACCAGTTGTTCCAACCCACTCCCTTTAAGTAAAACAAACACCATACTTGTGGACTTGTACACCAAATGAGGAGCACTGTAGGACGCAGAAATGTCAATGGAATTTGAAAATAATCATTTGTGAAACGTGACATTGCCACCATTTACAATGTGCATGCCTGCATTATTTGCAAATCACATACGTTAAAACGGCCCCATGCTGGCTATATCTGTAGAACACGTTTTCTTTGATTTTAACCATCTTTTCAACCTGTTTTAGGTTTTTAAGTTTTGCAAGAATCATTTCTCAACACTTACATTTGCAAGTTGCTGGATCTTCAAAGCTAGCTTAGATTAGCAGAAGGTAATGTATGTATGTAAAGCTATGAATTGAATCACAAATTAATTTCCTTCCATAGTTTGAAACAATAGCATAAATCAAGTTATGAATGGAAGAATGGATGTAGAATATGTGTGTGTGCTCCCACTCACCGGGGGCTGGCTCAGGCGCTGGTGGAAGCGGACCAGTCTGCTGAAAACCTCCTGGCAGTAAGAATGCAGCTGCTCCAGCTCGTCCTCTATCAGCGCCGCATCCTGCGGTGAGCTCTTCTGGATCAGACCCTCTCCAAACACTATCAGTCCGTCAATGCGCTCTGTGTTCAGGGTGATCTCCTTCTGGAAACTCTGCAGGAAAGACGGTTGGATGGTTGGATGAACAGAGTCAGGAAAATAAAAGAAGAATTTTTCAGAAAACCAGGAGAAACCAAACGTGACAGCTAAAAGTATCTGTTATAGAGCTCTGGCAAATGAACGAAAGACAAAACATCCTAAAAAAATGACCTATAGTTTAGAACTGAAGCCAATAAATTAACATCTTAACATGGATTTCTTCTGATGGCTGTAAGATGTAAGCACCAAGAGAACTTGCTGAAGAAATATTTCTTTCCATATGAAATTTTGATCTTAATAGATAATACATTTCTCCTCAAAAAGATATAAAGGCCTAAAAAGAGATATGTTTGTTTTGTATCTGCCTGTTTGTGACCATCTGTGAGGTTACACTATGTCCTCACATTAAGCTGTTGGATCTTGTGATGGACGTCACTCTCTGAAAAGTGTTCGACGTTGGTGAGCTGCAGGTCCAGCTCGGTCAGCCACACCAGCATGCTCTCCCTGGTGCCTTCAAACTCCTCCCTCTGGCTGGTGAAATGCTGAGAGAAAGGAAAAAAAGATGTATTAGCGGAGAGGGTGATTTATTCCGGTTTGATGACTGAGGGGAAAGAATGTAAATTGTGGACGCTGTGGTTCATGGTCGGCACCTTAAACCCTCGGACATGTCATCCCTTCTGTCATTTACTGTACCTTGAGTCTGCGGAGGATGGCGGCCACCCTGCGGTGCAGGGTGTCCCAGCGGCGGTTGCCTTCGTGGACCATAGCTTTGAGTTGGCTGGCTCGGTCAGTGCGGTTCTCTCTGGCTAGGCGGCGGTACTGGTTATTGATCAGTTCCAGATGGGTCAGCCTTTCATGAACCTGCCTTTGGAAACCCTAAAAAGAGCAGGAGAACCTTGGGATAAACCTTGTTAAAAATAAGAAAGGCAACATTGCTCCAAATATTAAAACATGTAACGTGAACACATTGAAATGTTGTCTGCCATTACATGTTTTTCTACTGGTTGTATGCAACTCACCAACTTCATAATATCAAATAGAGCAGAACAGACCTTTTGTTAAATGAATTCGTTGGTCTGTATCAATTTTTAACTTTAGACATGATCTTTATTTGCTTGCTGTTGAAAGACAAATGCAATAGAGAAGAAGAACCAAACACATATTTAAATAATTTTATAGACACCTGAATAATTGTGGCAAAAAAGATATCAGAGACAATGATTGGTTACAGAGTTTGTAGACAGATGTTTTGGCAGCGGAAAATGGCGTCCTGACAGTTTGAGGATAGTTTTGGTTTTGCAAGAGCAAAAAAATCCCTCAAGTCTGTGGAATAACCAATTTAACTGAATTCATGAAATTAGTCACTAGAATATAATACTGAATGAGAATATTTCACAAAACCAACAAGCAAACACAAACAGAGCTACTTCAAGTCTGTTCCGTCTGCCGACCTCACAACTGACCTCCAACTTCTTGAGCTCTTCCTTGGCGACGGTATAAAGGACGTCTGCGGAGTTGGGGTTGGCAGCGGTGCGCTCGGCCATCTTGAGCCAATCCTCAAACCGCGAGTAGTCATCGAGGAACTTGCACCAGAGTCTCCACGTCTCCTCGATCCTACAAGGAGACATTGTACTGGAGTTAGAGTTAGTACATGACACTACATGCCTGGATCTTTAAAAAACAGTGACATTATTAATCATCTCCAATCATCAGATTTAAAAAACATTTTTTAATCATTAATGTCATGAATCATTTATCTTCATTTAAATAATTAATTTGATTAGAAATTAATTCTTGACTGCAAACAGATGTAGCAGATGTAAATGAAGTACTGGCAAACAACCTCAGATTGTGATTATGGAAGAATCAGCATAAAGAATTTAACTGTGCAACATGTAGTATATACAGTATTTTTCTATATGTAGCAATATCAGCAGTAACAGTGACAAAGAACCCCAAAAAGTTCTCTTATTGTGTAACATCTGTAAAACTTGTTTGCATGTAGGGAATGGTGTATGCTCAGATCGGACTGATTCATATGTGATGAAATGTGTAAGGACAACAAGTAGTATGTGTGTGTGTGTGTGTACGTGTATGTGTATGTGTGTGTGTGTGTATGTGTGTGTGTGTGTGTGTGTGTGTGCATGCGTGTTTTAGCTCCTACCTGAGCCTCCTGTCCAGAGCCATGGCACAGATGGCCATCCAGCGCTGGTCCAGGCTGTGGCTGGTTTCTTGCAGGGAGTCACTCTCCGCCTCGTTGCCACCAGCAGCGTCTTCGTCCCGCAGCAAAACATCGCAAAGACTGAGCACTGACGCAACGCCCTCCGTATGCTGCTCAATGTCCTTCTGCAGCTCCTGGACGGACACATGGACCGACACAAAGACGGGCATTGCATCAGTCCATACCAGTGAAACCATGTATTAAACTTCAGTCCACAGACATACAGATGGATGACAGGGGCTCCCTGCATGAGACCACCCACTCCCAAAATTAAACAAAGGACAGGTATGAATTATTTATGATAAAGAGAGACAAAGAGTGAGTGGGAGTGATAGTGTAGCAGCGAGTGTAATACAAAGAAACCATTCAAATAAAGGCAATAAAGAACAAAATGTACAAAAGATGAAAGACAAGAAACCCAATTTCAAAAAGAGATAACCTCAAACATAAATTGGACTTTGACAAACTCAGTGTAAACCACTGGTGTACAGGCTCAGTGTTTGTGTGTACCTGCTGCTCGGCCAGCCTCTTCTGGATCTCCTGGTGGTGACAGACGCTGTAGGTGATGGGTTTGGACTGCTCGGCCTCAATGCGAGAAAGCCACGAGCGAAGGTTGCTCATGTTCTTATCCAGCTGCTGCATCGCCACCAGAGTCTCCTTCAGCTTCTTCACCCTAAGCACACACACTGTTTTAGAAACTGTATCATCCGTAATTCATATTTGGTTATTGTGTGGAGTAACCCAAATCTAGCCAACAGGTTCTCAACCCTTTTGACTGGGACCCTTTAAGGTGAAGTTATGCAGCCATGGACCATTGTCCATGGCTGCATACTGTGTACGGGTTATAATCAAGTGAAAGGGTCCTATTGACCAACTGCCATGCTTTGCTTGTTTGCAAGCCATGATGTCTCTCTCTTTCTCATGGGCGGTCCAAATGGACGTCATAAGGGGCAAGATTCCAGATCGGCTCATCTAAGCTTTCATTTTCTCAAAGGCAAAGCAGGATACCCAGGGCTCACTTTACACCTATCACCATTTCTACCCACTGAATACAGCGGATACAGTATTAGGCAACCACTAAGGCCTACTGTATATAAAAGTATTTAAAAAAAGCATGTCATAGGACCATTAACTTGATTATAACCCATACACTTACACTTATAATAAATATATAATTGTGTGGCAAGTACTCTTTCCTGCTGGTTTTCTACACTTTCAATTGTCCCCAGAGTGCTCACCTAGGACAACTAGTTTATTTTAAAAACACAAAATTAAAGACGGATAGACACGAACAACAAAGAAACTAGTAGCCTCTTCTCTTTGTATAAGTTTAATGTTTTGTTCTTAACCCTAACAACTTAATCTAATTATAAAAAGAGATAGAATAAAAAAGAACTAGAGATAGAAAAAGAAAGAAAAGCAGAAAGACAAAGGATGAAAGACAAAAAGAGAGAAGGATAAAGAAAGTAACAAAACAAAGAGACAAAGAGAAGGAAAAGAGAATGATAAGACAGAAAAAAAGTAAGAAACACAATCAGAAAGAAAAGAGAACACATTAAAGGAAAAATTTAAAAATGAAAAAGTAAGAAAACGAAAGGAAGAAAGAGAGTTCAGGTCTTTAAATTCTCAGGTATCTTAAAGTAGAACTTCCGAAATCCCCATGGCAACTGACCCCCTTGTCCCACACACACACACACACACACACACACACACACACACACACAAACACACGTCGCGCCCCACTGACGCGGTGTCATAGCAACTCTTGGGACAATAAGAGCTCTTTCTGAGGCTTAAAAGCCTGAAGTGTGCCCCGTTTGGGAGTTTGAGTTAATTTCCCCTTTTAATCCTTCCTCTCCTGTTGAGGTCCAGCAGGGAGACGCTCTCTACCAATGTAAAAAGGACTAAAAACAGCTGCGAGTGTAAGTGGTAGGTTAAAAATGATGGTAGGTTAAAAATAGGGATGAAAGGGCCCCAACTACAGATGGTCCAATACCATTTTTGCCTCCTGATACTGATTCTGATACCTGAACTTGCGCATCGGCCGATACGAGTACTGATCCAATACAGTGCGTGATATATTTTATTATGTTTTAACAGCTGTATACTGCTATCCCTGTATGGATGCGATATGATTACTATCTTTGTCAGTCTGGCTCAGGTTGAACTTTTTGTGAAACATTACCAAACACAAACAATGAACGCTTTCTTTTATTATCCAGTTTGACAGTCAGTCATAACAAAAAAAGAACATAAATAAAATACTTTAATGTGGATTTTTTTAGGGCTTTATTACCTGGTATCGGATCTGTGCATAAACTCCAGTACTTCCCGATACGAGCGTTTTAGGCCGTATCGGAGGTGATACTGGAATTGGTACATCTCTAGTCCCAACAGATGCAAAAAGGCATTGTTTAATTATTAATTATGAGTGTTTTTTAAGTAGATGTATTATATAGAACTTCTGTTAAGCCAATATTAAACAATCATGCACTGAAAATGGTGGCATATTTAGTTGAATGTAAAAAAAAGGATTCCTTAAAGAAATTGGAGAAAAAAAACTGTGCTGGAATATTCAATTGATTCCGAGTTAGTTCCAGTTCAGGAATTACAGCGGAAATTTAAGTGTGTAGTTTATGTGTCTTTATGTTTATGGCCATTTAATGAAGACATAATAGAGTTGGTGTAAATTCTATGGAGAAAAAATACTGTTCCCCTCTGCAGATACAAGTATCCTTGTCAACTAAATTGTCTCTGTGTCTCTTTCACTCCCTCTCTACCTCTGACAGCCTAACAAAGGCCTGCAGCTTCATGCAGAGGCCCAACAAAGACACAAAACCCGGTCAGGGGTCCTCCCAGAGGAAAAAGGACAAGAGGAGAATGGACGGAGAAAAACGGAACAGAAAAGAGTCTGTGGAAAAGTGAGGATATATGGTTGGAGTTCACAAAGTACAGTACCAAAGTAAGGCATAAAGTTACTCAGAGAATAAACTCTTTTCACGTTACTGAACATGTGCTTTTTACATACAGTACATGCTTAGACTTAGATGTGAATATTAAATTGCATGTAATTTGTTGTTGCTAGCTGCCCAAAGATGCTTGGTGTGGATGCAATCCAATTATACAGTGGCAGCTGCTATGTCTTTAATAAGCGTAGTAAAATGTAATGTTAAACAAATTCAAGGGCTATGATAGATTCATGTATACTTTGTCCACTTAGAAAAAGAGTGCTGCTTCATAACTTTTTCACATTTTAAGGAACTTATGTTAAAGAAATGTTAAAATTCAAGAATTCAGGGTTACAATATGCAACATCTTGCCTACATGGGATCAAACCCCCACTTTGAGAATCGGCGATTAATGAATGCCGACAGATCCAGCCCCTCCCGTACTAACCCACCCTCCTTCTAAGTCACCCAACTCTGACAGACCCCAAAGGGGGGGGGGGCTAACGACATATGGTACTGTCAGAGACGTAGGCATAGCTTAGCAGTGGTGGGGGTGGGGGTGGATGTGCAGGTCTGTCTGTCCAGGTCTTCCACAGGACTTTCCGTCTGTCTTAGCGAGGGGGGGGGGGGGTTAAATTACAGTGGCTGAACATACAGTCAGTACATCAGAAGCTGTGTAACATGACAGGTGTAGAGCACCAATAACACAACAGCAGGTGGATGGATTCGCACAATACAATACAAGAGCTATTCTTTAATTACAGGCTCCCAGTTAAAGCCGTTCAGTCTATAATGATGCTCTTTGAAGTGGCGTGGCTTTGCTGTGAAAGGTGCTTGTGTAATGAAAAACCACATATCACCACACACACACACACACAAACACACACACACACACACAAACACAAACAATCCTTTGAAATGTTTGCTTCCCTTTTGGGGCTTCTGGAAAGTGCTTCATTGATTGAAAAAGACACACACATAAATGTAAGTGGCCAACTAAACTATTCAGTGCTTACAGCTCCTGTGACAGCTTTGGCTGCTCTCACCTGGCTTCAATGTGGTTGAAGAGGTTGTGCCACCGCTGGTTGACCTCCTGCAGTGAGCCGTTGACCTGCGTCTGCTTGGCCTGGTCACTGGCTAACAACAGCTGCTCACCCAGCTGCTTCAGGTGGCTTTTATTCTCACTGAACAAGTTGATTTCCTCCATACAGTCCTGTGGAAACATGACATTATAGAATTTGTGCTGAAAAAAAAAATCAGGAAAACCTCACATATAGCATCTATTTAACGCAGACCAAATTCAAAATTAAACTCTTTGGATTTGTGTATGTATTTCTGTTTTATAGTAAAATAGGCAGATTTCATATGGAGCATTCTTCAGTAGCGTTATGATGTACAACATGGATGTGCATTTCGGCCGGAGTAAAAAACATGAATGCCCAATTACCAGCGTAACATGAGTAAACTGCATATTTTGTGTGCTCATTTGGCCAATCTGTGATCACTGTAAGGATGAGAAGAAAGCATCTTAATTTTGACATAATCATGTCTAGTACAGCTTTTAATGACCGAAAAAACACAAAAATGTGAATTTAAGTTCAAGAACACACCTCAGTGTCCCATTTATCCACCTTGCCAAACACCTCTATGTCCTGGAGAGGTTTTCATCAGGAAATGAGATTTGTAATCTTCTCTCAAGTGCCACTACTTCTCTCCTCTAATCTAACAGCTCTAAACAACGGCTATGCTACATTCAAACCAATTATTATCTTGTTGACTAAATCAGCATGCTTCACGATGAGACAGGAAGGTACAAAAGGCTTTCAGTCACTGAAAGGACAACTGTTGTATGTGAACAAAGGGCAGCATAGCCATCCCATTCCAGGCCACCATCTGTTGTAAACAGCATAATTAATGTTGCTCATGTATGGATTTTAACCTACACAACGGGTGTCCATGCCCCAAAACATGGGTTGATTGTGGGGATTACAGCATGTCTTATTTATCTGGAATAATGCGCAAGTAGTATCCTTTGTGAAAAGTTTCATAATGTGCGTACAGGAACTTACCAGCAATGTAAACTCTTGTGCAGTTGTCATATTTAAAGTAAGGGAACTTACCTCCTACAGTATCATCCAAAAAATGAATATCACTGCAACCAATGTTATGTCCTGATGTAGTATTCTGTGTGACCATTGTACAAATATACTATAATATACTATATCAATCAAAAGTCTACCCTTCAGAATCAGATCCAGCCCTACTGTGTCTGTTGGAGTTTTTATATGAAAACATATTCTTCCACATGTTTTATTAGGCAGACATTTGTTCAATCTTGTACCTTCTTCAGCTTCTCCACCATTTCCTCAATGCTCAGATCTCCGCGGTGGCACACCTTGTTCTCCATCTGAGTCAGCCAATCACAGAATTCTTTGTTCTTGTCATTAAAGATGGTCCAGGCATTGAGACGGTCTGCGATTTCCTGCCTGCGCAAGGATACCTGGGAAGAGTCAAAAGTGGCATTCAGAAACTTTGCACGCTTTTGCCTGTTTTGACACATAGTATCAAGTAGTACTCAGATAATCACCATTTTAGGATTTTACGTCGACCACACAGGTGTTGTTATAAAGTATATTTAACTAATTAAACCGCCTGGTGCAATTTCAAAAGTTATTCAAATACTTCACTTTCAGGATATACAAACCTGAATAGTGCTGGCAGTACACATGTGGTGCAAGATGCAGTAAGAAATATATCAGAAAGGGTACTTCTACTGATCCTTTACTTACAAGTTACAAATACTGCATGGAAACTGAAATTGTAAATGACAGACTGCAAATAAGTGCTGGTTTAAAATTCAGACTATAAACTGTTGATGCCACATTCTACTAGTCTAGGGTAACCAGATGACCAGGGATTATGGTGCTTTGTCACCAAGCACGAAACATGATTATAGTTTTCAAACAAACCATAAAACTGACAACATTTACAGCAATAAAAAAATGTGTCTCAGTTATAAAAGGATGTATTTTCTTTGCCAAATTGGCTACACAGTTGCAGCGAACAATGGTATGCAAAAAGGTTTTAACTGTTTAACATGTGCACAAACAAAAGATACATTTTGATCTGAAACAGATGTATATGTTATGCCTCCTGGTATGTATCCAGGATACTTTGACCTAATTGTACCATACAACAGTACATGTACATGTACACATAACCTGGTAAATTACTGAATAAAAGCAATGTTCAATACAACACATTACATGGTAAAAGTCAATGAAAAAGATGAACTGAATATTAAGTAGACTTAGTAATCAACTGAATTGAGAGAAATCCCCAAGGGGCTGTTTGATAAAATTAACAAGGTCCATTTTCCTAATGACAGCTTAATGCCATGAAAACACCCGATTACATAACTGAGGAGGGGGCTGATGATCTTCTTGAGGCTAAAGGGCTTAGCGAGCCCACAGGGCTCGTTTGAACCAGCTATTTTTTTTACTGCTCAGTGGCATTTATTTGCTTTAAATGATCCTCGCTTTGGTTTTAATGTACTAACACTGCTGTGCCTTTTGGACTCTGGAGAATTCAGGGTGCACTGTGAGCTTCTGTCACCCTGTGAGGACTTTGTGCTTACCCCGGAACAATAGAGCCTGTCCCTGAATCCCTTTAGCCCAGCCAAGCCATCTGCTCAGCAGACCCATTCCAGTGGCTTCCCCCAACTACAACCTGTTAACTATGCGAAGGAAACTGTTGTGGCTCAGATCCATGCCCTGTGGCCATGTCAGGAATTAATAGGGATGAAAAATTGCATGTGATTTAACAGCTGAAATAGTCTGTGCTTTTCTCAAATAACCTATGCACATCTTGCATGTAGGCTTTTACATTTGATCCTCAACACTGAGTAGCAAGGTACATCTTTCCTTGAAGACATCTCATAATTTTGGGGACATTACGTTTTATGTTTCAAGCTTGTTTTGGGACAAACACAAGAAAAATGTATTTAGGATGGGAAGCTACCATGGCTGTACAGATAAGAAGAGACTACTTCATACAGAACACCAACCCAATTAACAGAAAATATACTGGCTGCTGTTGCTACATCTGTGAATCCCAGTAACTCCTGCCAAGTCAGGAGCAGGTGGAAGCCACCAGCCTAACTGGGGACCCAATTAGCCTGTCTGCGAATGATCCCATAACCCTAATAACTGACAAAAATGTCCCGAGCATGGCATAACCGTTGCTTTTTAAAGAACAATAGTGTGATTGTGATTAAGCCTGTACATTCCTTTAGGAATTTGAGTCTATACAGTAGAGCTACTTTCACCAATAATGCAGTTACAGAATTACCAGCCTGTAGCGTTTGAGACTTTAATGTGATTGTTCTGTAAGCATTGCATCTGAGCCATGAGCTAATTACAACTTGAAAGTGAGTCAAGTGACTTTTGCCGAACTGACCCCTACGGTATGCATCAGACCAAAACAATGTGGAGTTTGGCACTTTTCTAATAGAATGTTGAGATGCCAAATTAACAAGACAAATTAAGATGAACTGTATGGGGCAAAGTTGCTAAAGTGTTAAAAAGAGGATGAGATGTTATAATTTTTCCTCCATGAATGAGCATGTTATTCTTTTCTCCAACAAATGAGAGAGAGTGTGTGTTTGTGTATGTGTGTGTGTGTGTGTCTGTGTGTATGTGTGTGTGTGTGTGTTCAGCCCCAGTGGTGCAGAGGCTTTGTGCTGCTGGTCAGCGCCAAAACTGCTGTTAGAAACATTTCTCCCCTTCTCTCCCTCTCTTCCTCCCAGTCATTCCTCTCCACCTGCATCATGTACAATCTCTCACTTTCTCTGGTTCATTGTACTGCCTCTCTCTCTCTCCCTCTCGCTCTTTTCTTTTTTTTCAGTTCTCACCTTCATACACAGCTCTTCCCATTGACTGTGAAGTTGTTCCAGCTGCTGCTCCAGCAGAACCGAGTCACCGGCTGCAACGTACTGAGACAGGTCCGTCTTCATGGTGCCCAATTCCCTAAATCCACTGGCCAAACACTGCAGAGAGAGCTCTGTCTCCTGCATAACACAAACATAGACAGACAGCCGGTCAGACAGCCATGTACAGGCAGCATGCACACGCTTCTATACCTCTTTCTTGCTCTGACCGTCCAGATTAAAGGGCTGTGGACGGGACAGGGGGAGGGTAGAAGGGCTAAAAAGGGGGAGGGGAGTAAAGCATGGGGGTATTAAATAAGGCAAAGGGGGGGGGGGGGGGGGGGGGGACTTTGGGGCACTCTGGTTTGATGGGGGGTGGCTATTGATGGAATTGAGGGGTGGAGGAACTTTGGCCAGCTTTCAGTGCAGCTGACCCCCAACAGATTCATGCCGCTGATTTATCGGGACTGATGTGGCAACTTTTATGCTTTAACACATACAGATTGAACACTGATTACTAATCTTTAATGTATTAAAATTTTTCATTTCCAATTTCCATCCCAAACCATGGCGTCTAAAGAAAGGTTACACAATAAACCCTGTTGCTCAGCCTCAGTGCTTGTTTTTTCTGCAAAGACAAGAATGGATACTGAGAATTTGGGCATTAGATGGCAGGTTTAGGGCTTTTAGCAGGAAATTCATCGTAAATGTGGTCCTGCTCTGTTAATACAATGCTTTTTCAGAGACGGTCTCTGTGTGCTGCTGGATGATAGGCCGACAAACATTTTAGCCGCAGGGACATTGCTAGGATTTTAGAATTACTAAGGTCATGAGTCCCTAATGGCCAACAGCAGAGACCTTAGAATAATGCATTTGTATTTATTATGTTCAGTTATGTTTTGTGAACTGTATTTACACGCATAAAGATCTCTTCCAAAGTTTATGTTTTTTGTTGGGGAAATAATGTCAGTTTACTAATTCATTTTTTATTATTCTAAAAGTAGTAACGTTTAAAAAACATAGTCTAATCATCAACAGGCTGTAAAATATCCAGTTTGTGTGTGTGTTTCTAAAAAAAAATTGACTCTCAAAACATCTCCACAGTGGTGGTTGTGACCCTGTTAACCACTGTTATTCTAAAAGTAAGGAAAGAAGAAACTGTAAGTACTCTGGCAGTTGTAATACAGCAGATGTTAAAACAATACTGTTTTAACTAATTTTCTTGTTTCAACAGTTGGCAAAGTCTGTGAAAATGGAGTCTAATTATAATAAAATCATTTTTAGTTTTTAGATTTCTCACATTACTTTAAATATGCTAGTCCTCTTCAACCATTCAACATAGGAGTGTGTGCTGTATTGGCATGGAGCACCAGAGCCACCAATCTATTGTGCCAGGGACAAATGGATAATTTCCGTGCCAATGTTCTCTAACTCAGGGGCCAGTTAATAAAGGATTTCTTCCTTGCAAAATGACAAAAATACTTCCTTCCATTATGCGTAAGTGGCAGTAGAAATAGCCAAGGGCTGTAATTGATATATTTCTGTTCCCGGTAGTTAGGAATACAGTTGAGGTTCCATATTAACAAGCTGTTTCGTAATTACCCAAATGTGTTTCTCGCCCTCAGAGTCCTGCAGCGGCTGTTTCAGCATGGTGTTCAGCTCATCCAGTTCAGACGTCATTCTGGTTATCCCGCTTTGACACTGAGACCACTTCTAAATACAGCAGAACACAGAGGAAGGAGATCTCAGGGGCGAGATTAACAATTATCTGACACGTTATGATTAGTAACCACTAATGTTAAACACAAAGGGCTGTTATGAAAACCTTAACTTTTGAGGAACTACATTTTGAAAATTACATCTCAATCAATCGTTGCCGAGGTAACCTGCTTTTTTTTTTTTAAAGATTTTTTTCCCTTTATTAGACACAGACAGTGGATAGACATGTGAAAGGGGGAGAGAGAGAGA